>NC_072053.1:77962773-77965273 GCF_027791375.1 Indicator indicator
GGAAAGGAAAGGAAAGGCAAGGAAAGGAAAGGAAAGGCAAGGAAAGGAAAGGAAAGGAAAGGAAAGGAAAGGCAAGGAAAGGCAAGGAAAGGCAAGGAAAGGAAAGGCAAGGAAAGGCAAGGAAAGGCAAGGAAAGGCAAGGAAAGGCAAGGAAAGGCAAGGAAAGGCAAGGAAAGGAAAGGAAAGGCAAGGAAAGGCAAGGAAAGGCAAGGAAAGGCAAGGAAAGGAAAGGAAAGGAAAGGAAAGGCAAGGAAAGGCAAGGAAAGGAAAGGAAAGGAAAGGAAAGGAAAGGAAAGGAAAGGAAAGGAAAGGAAAGGAAAGGAAAGGCAAGGAAAGGAAAGGAAAGGAAAGGAAAGGAAAGGAAAGGAAAGGAAAGGAAAGGAAAGGAAAGGAAAGGAAAGGAAAGGAAAGGAAAGGAAAGGAAAGGAAAGGAAAGGAAAGGAAAGGAAAGGAAAGGAAAGGAAAGGAAAGGAAAGGAAAGGAAAGGAAGGAAAGGAAAGGAAAGGAAAGGAAAGGAAAGGAAAGGAAAGGAAAGGAAAGGAAAGGAAAGGAAAGGAAAGGAAAGGAAAGGAAAGGAAAGGAAAGGAAAGGAAAGGAAAGGAAAGGAAAGGAAAGGAAAGGAAAGGAAGGAAAGGAAAGGAAAGGAAAGGCAAGGAAAGGAAAGGAAAGGAAAGGAAAGGAAAGGAAGGAAAGGAAAGGAAAGGAAAGGAAAGGAAAGGAAAGGAAAGGAAAGGAAAGGAAGGAAAGGAAAGGAAAGGAAAGGAAAGGAAAGGAAAGGAAAGGAAAGGAAAGGAAAGGAAAGGAAAGGAAAGGAAAGGAAAGGAAAGGAAAGGAAAGGAAAGGAAAGGAAAGGAAAGGAAAGGAAAGGCAAGGAAAGGAAAGGAAAGGAAAGGAAAGGCAAGGAAAGGAAAGGCAAGGAAAGGAAAGGCAAGGAAAGGAAAGGAAAGGCAAGGAAAGGAAAGGAAAGGCAAGGCAAGGAAAGGAAAGGCAAGGAAAGGAAAGGCAAGGAAAGGAAAGGAAAGGCAAGGAAAGGCAAGGAAAGGCAAGGAAAGGCAAGG
Source organism: Indicator indicator (assembly GCF_027791375.1). NCBI lineage: Eukaryota > Metazoa > Chordata > Aves > Piciformes > Indicatoridae > Indicator > Indicator indicator. Next base: position 77,963,832 of record NC_072053.1, read on the forward strand.
AAAGGCAAGGAAAGGAAAGGCAAGGAAAGGCAAGGAAAGGCAAGGAAAGGAAAGGCAAGGAAAGGAAAGGCAAGGAAAGGAAAGGAAAGGCAAGGAAAGGAAAGGCAAGGAAAGGAAAGGCAAGGAAAGGAAAGGAAAGGCAAGGAAAGGAAAGGAAAGGAAAGGCAAGGAAAGGAAAGGCAAGGAAAGGAAAGGAAAGGCAAGGAAAGGCAAGGAAAGGAAAGGAAAGGAAGGAAAGGAAAGGAAAGGCAAGGAAAGGAAAGGAAAGGAAAGGAAAGGAAAGGAAAGGAAAGGAAAGGAAAGGAAAGGCAAGGAAAGGAAAGGAAAGGAAAGGAAAGGAAAGGAAGGAAAGGAAAGGAAAGGAAAGGAAAGGAAAGGAAAGGCAAGGAAAGGAAAGGAAAGGCAAGGAAAGGAAAGGAAAGGAAAGGCAAGGAAAGGCAAGGAAAGGCAAGGAAAGGCAAGGAAAGGAAAGGCAAGGAAAGGAAAGGAAAGGCAAGGAAAGGAAAGGAAAGGCAAGGAAAGGAAAGGCAAGGAAAGGAAAGGCAAGGAAAGGAAAGGCAAGGAAAGGAAAGGCAAGGAAAGGAAAGGCAAGGAAAGGAAAGGAAAGGAAAGGAAAGGCAAGGAAAGGAAAGGCAAGGAAAGGAAAGGAAAGGCAAGGAAAGGAAAGGAAAGGCAAGGAAAGGCAAGGAAAGGAAAGGAAAGGCAAGGAAAGGAAAGGAAAGGAAAGGAAAGGAAAGGAAAGGAAAGGCAAGGAAAGGAAAGGCAAGGAAAGGAAAGGCAAGGAAAGGCAAGGAAAGGAAAGGAAAGGAAAGGAAAGGAAAGGAAAGGAAAGGAAAGGAAAGGAAAGGAAAGGCAAGGAAAGGAAAGGAAAGGAAAGGAAAGGAAAGGCAAGGAAAGGCAAGGAAAGGAAAGGAAAGGAAAGGAAAGGAAAGGAAAGGAAAGGAAAGGCAAGGAAAGGAAAGGAAAGGAAAGGAAAGGAAAGGCAAGGAAAGGAAAGGAAAGGCAAGGAAAGGAAAGGAAAGGAAAGGAAAGGAAAGGAAAGGAAAGGAAAGGAAAGGAAAGGCAAGGCAAGGAAAGGAAAGGAAAGGAAAGGAAAGGAAAGGAAAGGAAAGGAAAGGAAAGGCAAGGAAAGGAAAGGAAAGGCAAGGAAAGGAAAGGAAAGGAAAGGAAAGGAAAGGCAAGGAAAGGAAAGGAAAGGCAAGGAAAGGAAAGGAAAGGAAAGGCAAGGAAAGGAAAGGAAAGGAAAGGAAAGGAAAGGAAAGGAAAGGAAAGGAAAGGAAAGGAAAGGAAAGGAAAGGCAAGGAAAGGAAAGGAAAGGAAAGGAAAGGAAAGGAAAGGAAAGGAAAGGAAAGGAAAGGAAAGGCAAGGAAAGGCAAGGAAAGGCAAGGAAAGGCAAGGAAAGGCAAGGAAAGGCAAGGAAAGGAAAGGCAAGGAAAGGAAAG